>NC_084525.1:47999692-48002192 GCF_024500275.1 Phycodurus eques | reverse complement strand
ATATACGTGTATATATACGTGTATATATACGTGTATATATACGTGTATATATACGTGTATATATACGTGTATATATACGTGTATATATACGTGTATATATACGTGTATATATACGTGTATATATACGTGTATATATACGTGTATATATACGTGTGTATATACGTGTGTATATACGTGTGTATATACGTGTGTATATACGTGTGTATATACGTGTGTATATACGTGTGTATATACGTGTGTATATACGTGTGTATATATACGTGTGTATATACGTGTGTATATATACGTGTGTATATACGTGTGTATATATACGTGTGTATATACGTGTATATATACGTGTGTATATACGTGTGTATATACGTGTATATATACGTGTGTATATATACGTGTATATATACGTGTGTATATATACGTGTATATATACGTGTATATATACGTGTATATACACGTGTATATATATACACGTGTATATACACGTGTATATATATACACGTGTATATATATACACGTGTATATATATACACGTGTATATATATACACGTGTATATATATACACGTGTATATATACACGTGTATATATATACACGTGTATATATACACGTGTATATATATACACGTGTATATATACACGTGTATATATATACACGTGTATATATACGTGTATATATATACACGTGTATATATACGTGTATATATATACACGTGTATATATACACGTATATATATATACACGTGTATATATACACGTGTATATATACGTGTATATATATACACGTGTATATATACACGTGTATATATACACGTGTATATATACGTGTATATATACACGTGTATATATACACGTGTATATATACACGTGTATATATACACACGTGTATATATACACGTGTATATATACACACGTGTATATATACACGTGTATATATACACACGTGTATATATACGTATATATACATACGTGTATATATACGTGTATATATATACGTATGTATATATACGTGTATATATATACGTATATATATATACGTGTATATATACGTGTATATATACGTGTATATATACGTATATATATATACGTGTATATATACGTATATATATATACGTGTATATATACGTATATATATATACGTGTATATATACGTATATATATATACGTGTATATATACGTATATATATATACGTGTATATATACGTATATATATATACGTGTGTATATACGTATATATATATACGTGTGTATATATACGTGTGTATATATACGTGTATATATACGTGTGTATATATACGTGTATATATACGTGTGTATATATACGTGTATATATACGTGTGTATATATACGTGTATATATACGTGTGTATATATACGTGTATATATACGTGTATATATACGTGTATATATACGTGTATATATACGTGTATATATACGTGTATATATACGTGTATATATACGTGTATATATACGTGTATATATACGTGTATATATATACGTGTATATATACGTGTATATATATACGTGTATATATATACGTGTATATATATACGTGTATATATATACGTGTATATATATACGTGTATATATATACGTGTATATATACGTGTATATATACGTGTATATATACGTGTATATATACGTGTATATATACGTGTATATATATACGTGTATATATACGTGTATATATATACGTGTGTATATACGTGTATATATACGTGTATATATATACGTGTGTATATACGTGTATATATATACGTGTATATATACGTGTATATATATACGTGTGTATATATATACGTGTGTATATATACGTGTATATATACGTGTATATATATACGTGTATATATATACGTGTATATATACGTGTATATATATACGTGTATATATATACGTGTGTATATATATACGTGTGTATATATACGTGTGTATATATACGTGTGTATATATACGTGTATATATACGTGTGTATATATACGTGTATATATACGTGTGTATATATACGTGTATATATACGTGTATATATACGTGTGTATATACGTGTATATATACGTGTATATATACGTATATATACGTGTATATACGTGTATATATACGTGTATATATATACGTGTATATATATACGTGTATATATATACGTGTATATATACGTGTATATATATACGTGTATATATATACGTGTATATATATACGTGTATATATATACGTGTATATATATACGTGTATATATATACGTGTATATATATACGTGTATATATACGTGTATATATATACGTGTGTATATATACGTGTGTATATATACGTGTGTATATATACGTGTGTATATATACGTATATATATATACGTGTGTATATATACGTATATATATATACGTGTGTATATATACGTATATATATACGTGTGTATATATACGTATATATATACGTATGTATATATACGTATATATACATACGTGTATATATACACGTGTGTATATACACGTGTGTATATATACGTGTGTATATATACACGT